>NC_041367.1:19905463-19925463 GCF_900634415.1 Cottoperca gobio | reverse complement strand
TAGGTACAATTTATTTTTAAATGTTACTTTTGTGTCCATTGTTACTCCCACATTGTAAATGCCTTCAGTAAATATAGGCTTTAGGGTGTACACATTAGTGTCTGCATGTTGCTAAAGCAAGAAAACACAAGATACTTTTAGTTCAGACGTAACTAGTTATTCTTGATGTTGTGTAAATAAATAGTTTCATAATCAGCCTTTGGTAAATAATGTTTTCCTTATATTTAAAAATAAGTTAGAAAACAATATTTTAAACTGCATTACACTGACACAATATTATATATATATATATATATATATATATATATATATATATATATATATATATATATATATATTTACAATTGTGAGCAAAATACTTATGCTTGCAATGATTGCACTATTACCTAAAATACAACATCCTCATAAAGTTGTGGATGCTTTAATTACATGGGACATCTTGTCGCTGGGTTTCTAGAATTTAAAATCTGCCCTTTGTGTCTGAGCGATGCTCGGCTGCATGAAGTGTCTTCTGAAGGTCGGGGCATCTGTGTGTCCAGCAGGCTTGTTGAAGAGGTTATTTCGGTGTGGGGGTTTCTTTCTGAGTGTGTGTGTATGAACATGTGTGTATCTGTGTGTTGCCAAATGCTGCACAAATCCATTTAGTCGCCTCTCCGACGTGGTATTAATAGCCTAAAGAGCAACAGGGGGATTCGCCCACTATTATAAGTGTCTAAATATCAGCAGCTATTAGCCTGTTCGTCTCCTCGCGGCTGCTTGCCTCGCGCAAAACAGCATTAATAAACTGTCAGTCAGCCTCAGGCTCAGACGCACGTGATGCAGAAGATATAAACTGAATAAAGAACGAACATCACACATGTTGAGGCTGGTACTTTCAGTTTTGTTACAAGTTGCCTGAATTGTTATGTTAAAATATCCAAATGAGGCTTTATCTTATTAAATATTTGCTAATGTGCATACTTTTCTAGAACATAGATCTGAGCATTGGATAAAGAGAGGTTCAAAATGATTGTTTCATTTTGATGACGTATTAGAGTGAAAGGTTTTTACTGAGGGAACTTTGGAATCTGTTTGTATCACTCCATAAATCAGAATAAAGGCCCACTGTCACTGTCCCTGTCTTTAGCAATAACATGTTCTATAAATCAGGATATGAATGATATATGAACAAAGCCCTCTGTAAAAACCTTTACAGTATAGATATTTAAAGATATGTATTGTAAAATTCCATAACTTTTGCAAGACACTAGGGAATGGGGTCAATATGTAAGTAATAGACATCGCCATAAAACTTCCCCAGTTGCTTACTTACATTAAGACAATTATTTTGTTTTCTAAAATTTTATGTTTAAATATGCAAATTAAGCTAATTATCTAATGCAAACTTTTGGTGAATTTAGGAGAAAATCTACGGACACAAATAGAGAAAGTTTTGTAAAATAAACACCTAAATGTGTATTTTGGTTGTTTTCTTTCTACTAGTCTGAAAGAAGCAAAATAGCCAAAATCTCTAAATGTACCACCAGTGCATGAAAAAATATGTTTTTGCCTGCGGTGTCTCATCTTAAAGAAGTAGCTCGCCTTTTTTTGCATGTCTGCATTTATTTGCTTTTGGCCGGCTGGTTAGATGAAAAGTGTGACATCACTGTCTGTACACTAATATAAAGATACCGTGATCCACCAACCAGCCGCTCTGCAGCTCACTAATGGACACATTATATCACATTTGTTGAATACAGCTAAAGGGTAAAAAAAAGTATTTTCTGGCTACGAGCAGTAACTTCCTGGACTCTCCACTGGTTGCTTGGCAACTACAACCTGAGTGTGGTGAAACTTGACTGACCTGCACAGAGTGGCCTCAACCACATCCAACACTGAAGGGAAGTCCTGCAACGCTGACTGCAAGCCAGGCCGTGTCGGCCAACACCAGGGATCGACTTCACTAAAGTGCTTGTGGTTGAATTGGATGCCCAGGAAGGAGATGTTAAACAATCACCTACAGACTGAAAATAATATTCAGTTGTTTCGTATTAAAATTAGAACAAGGCTTTACACACCATATGTGCAAACACAAGTCAGCACTGTTATCTGTGTGAGCCTTAAAAAGCCTTTTGGAGATCAACTGCGTGTGGGCTGGAGTATTGAGTGTGCGTGAGTGTGAGCATGTGTGAGTGTGTGTGTGTGTGTGTGTGTGTGTGTGTGTGTGTGTGTGTGTGTGTGTGTGTGTGTGTGTATGTATGTATGCATGTGTGTGATTAGCCAGTATTGATTAATTATGCATTAAAACTCTCTTCATAACTGCACCTTAGAATTGTGTACTCTGCAAAAAAAACTATCTCTGAGGACTGTGTGTGTGTGTGTGTGTGTGTGTGTGTGTGGTGTGTGTGTGTGTGTGTGTGTGTGTGTGTGTGTGTGTGTGTGTGTTTGTGTGTGTGTGTGTACATAAGTCGGATAACTATAATTATTCACAACTATAAAGGCGTAGCCCCCCTTTGCCTCCCCCGTCTCCAAATTCTGCTTATGACATGAGAAATCGCAGCAGGGGAAAACGTATGCAATACTCATGCAACATCAAAGCTCAGAGATGAGGAGGAAAAACAGAAACTTCTGGCGACATTTAAAAATACATATATTTCATTTTAAACTCTGCAGCAGATATCATCAATTAATTTACCCACATAATGATTACTTCTTACATCTTTACTGTTTTTTTAAACCCTAATTTCCTGGACTTTAGTCCTAAACACCACTGCATTGTGTGTGTGTGTGTGTGTGTGTGTGTGTGTGTGTGTGTGTGTGTGTGTGCCCACAGGCCTGGCTGAATGCATCATCTTGCAGAACTGAACAGTCAATAGACTGAAACAATGCCTGACCTGACTAATCAATAGGGAGCAATCATGAAGAGAGAAAGATGATAATCACTTACACAGATTGGGATCATAATCAATGGCCGCACTAATTGTCCTCCATTACACAACTGGTATTGGTATCACATTTAGGCGAACGATCATCAGTGGAATGAGCTTCATGTGAACTAATGAAATAAAACAACGTTTCTACGCAAACACCAACTTTGTGAAATCACTTATCAAAAGTTTCTTTGTAAACAGCTGAAGCGTGACGCGTGGGTTTCCTGCACACATTCTCAACGATCAACTGCCTTATAATAAAATGTGAAGGGATGACTAAGACACCTGGGAGTTGTTCTGGTTGAACTTTATTAAACTACTCGGCATTCTGGATATTCTTTTCTGATCGGCCACTAAATTAATATTAAAACCAACATTTTACAGTTAGGTGTTCCAGGTCATATCTAATATAATAATCTAGGACCTTTATCATCTATGCATGCTATTGCCATTTCTCTTTCCTCCCCTCCTCCCCTGTCTTCTTTCTTTATGTCTCTCTTTCCCATTTATTTTTAATTTTTCACTCCCTCTCTCTCTACCGCCCTCATTTGTTTATAAGTCTGCATGGTCGCATGTCATTTTTCTATTTTCTGCCTCATTCAGCTTCACTCAAACAGAAAATCACAAGTCGACCACAGGCAAACACTTCCCTTCCCCTCTTCCTCACACACCCCTGCAGCCGAGGCAGAGCTGGCACACACACACACACACACACACACACACACACACACACACACACAAACACACACACACACACACACACACACACACACACACACACACACACACACACACACACACACACGCACACAGTTTCTCCAGACTTTCCTTGAATAGAGAAGAAGAGACGTCAGACTGACCTGTTTGACGCGGTCGGGGTTGACGGTGGTCTGTGGCTGCAGGATGCTGACCGGCTCAGTCTTCTGGGTGCTCTGAGGCATCTCCCTCACCTTCTCAGCAATGAAGTCATGGACGCCGTTCAGCGCCTCAACTGTCCCCTGGATCAGACACACCCGCTCTGTCGTTCCTGCACACAAACACACACACAGACAGGTCAGTGCATGAGTTTAAACTGATGCCAAACAATACTCGGAGGAGAAGCAAAGCTTCGTTTTTATCAGATGATGTGCAAATATGCATATGAGTGCTTGTAAAGTCTGTAAAGTCTTCTCCAAAAGTCACTTTGATGAACAAGTGTGTTTCTGGTACAATGCACTTCTTTATTAATGTGTCTGTTAATGTGAAGGTTTCATGTTGAGCAGGATATTCTCTCCCAATTCTGATTCAAACACTCAGCATCTTCTATTTTCATCATAACATAACAACTGTGCGACAGGAAAAGAAACCAGGAAACTATAATGATCCCCGCTGGGAAGAAAAAACAAAAAACTGAATTATCGAGAAACTGAATCAAATGGAAGAAAAAGGAAACGTACAGTTCATGTATGTATATTTAATACCAAATACTAAACTTGTAACTACATATTAGATTGGATTGCTTGAAGCGTGTTGATAAAAAACACAGATTCTTTATAATTATTTTTCACAAATAATTATTAATAATTATTACTTGATGAGTGCAGAACAGAGATCAAGTGACCGATGACACAAAGTCAGTCTGGAGTGAGAGCTAAATATATAATGTAAATGAAGAGTTGAATATTATTCTTGGCCTCCCATGTGACCTCTTGTGTTTTATGTTTCCAGGATATACATTCCCTGGTCACATGAAAAATAAAACAGGCCGTTATGATTTTCAAACATGTGTTTAAGCATCAGAAACTGTATCTTTGAGATTTATAACAGCTCCAAACAAACTGGCTAAATTCTATTACACAAATCAGGGGGCCGTGGAGGATCAGAGGATTTACTCTCCACTTCTTCAGCAGGAGAAACTGGCATTAATGTTCACTGTGAAAACACAGCAGAACATTTGAAATATAAGAAACATATGAGAGGGGATTTTTACACTGAACATGAGGCTTTGGCTTCAGTCTGATGATGTTTGCGTCCACAAAAGAGGAATCATGTTTTTTCTTTTCAAAGCCTCCACATTTAAATTATTACAATTACATAACAAGCTACAAGCACTTCCATGTTAACCCGATGTGCCTATTAACACCCAACACACATTTAAGTCCCATTTGTTGGTTTGTACAATTACAGCAAGATCCAAGAGTGTGTTCATTTAGTTTCATACTTTACACAATGATTGAAAACAATTGTTGCCTAGAAGGATACAAACACAGCCGTGTGGTCATAAACAGCTGGAAATCAGGACTTTAATCTCAGAGTTACGTGTACCAGATCAAAACAATGGCAATCCTATTACTGTCCTAATGCTTTATGACTTCACTGTTCATAAAGATGTGGCAGGTCAATACTCTGAGAGAATGAGAACGTCTGGATCCAGAGAGGAGGGCCAGTTCTGACAGACGGACACACACAGGAGAATCTAGGCCAATGCAAAGCCTCTCAGTCCTCTCAACAACACGCTGAAAGTAAATCTCACTTTGGCCGTCTCTCTCTCCCTCACCCTTTTAGCTTTTATTCTCTCTCTCTCTCTCTCTCTCTCTCTCTCTCTCTCTCTCTCTCTCTCTCTCTCTCTTTTCCATTTTGCTCCCTCTCTTACTCCCTCTCCTTTCATTCTTCCCTCTCTAACTTGCTTCATCTCCCCTGCATTTCCTCTTCTTCCTCTCCCTCTTCCGTCTCCCTCTCTCTCCCTCGACTCCAGTATTTAGTGGGATCTGCTCTTATCTCAGCTCAGCAGCGTGTCAGTTAGCGCTTCCTGTCTCCTCCCTCTCCCTGTATTGTTGGACTGGCTCGGTTTGGCCCGGCTCAGCCCTGCACATGGGGGGAATGAGGGATAAAAGCTTTAATGTGTGTATGTGGGGGTCGGAAGTTAATAACATTTAGAAAGAACACTGATCAAAGCAGACTGAAGAGACCAATTCATACATGATACACGTATGAAGCTAAATAAATATGTGGATAATTGTCAAATGGATGTTTTGCATTAATCAAAATTCTGCACAAAGAACCGGTGAATATGTTCTTCTCATGACTGCATTTAGAATACCTTTCATTTTAATAGCCTACAATGTGGAGGATTCTTGCACACCCCGTAGACAAAGAGTTGAGTGGGTGGAAGGGTCCAAACAATAGTGACTAAAAATAAAACACACACAGCACGTTTAAGCATCTGCACCGTTTGGCTACCTGGTTTGGCTGGACCTTCATAACGCCTGTTAGCATTACAGTCGTATCAATTCACAATTGTATTTTTAAAGTCTGTTCACAGCAGCTGACGTCGCTTAGCATGAGATTTCAGGTGTAGCCACATTCTGCATTTGAGCGACTGTGTGTGTGTGTGTGTGTGTGTGTGTGTGTGTGTATTTGTGTGTGTGTGTGTGTGTGTGTGCTGATACTGAGGAAACTGGGCTTTGCCTCTCCCCGACAGCTGGTGCCCTCTGGGTAATCTGGACTCGTCCAATCACAAGCAAGGATTAGCAGGCCATTGTCTTGGCATGAGTGTGCGATTGTCTTTATGTGTAGCTTGTGATTGTGCGTGCACACATTTGTATGTGTGTGTACGAGTGTGATTGTAGCAGTAAAGGCCACTCTGTCAGCGGAGATCATATTGAAGCTGCTGTACAGCTGTGCCACTGCAGCAGACCCAGAGTAATTTCATTACAAAATATTTACTTAAAGATCAATTAATATTCATATGATACACGATTGATACTTGCATCTAAGGTGCCATTAGAATATATAAATAAATTACCCTATGAGTAAATAAATTGAATTATCAAGAAATAATAATAATACAAGAAAGCCTGAATTATCTAATAAAAGTGTAAGTTAAAATAAATTGTGTTATTAAGTGACTGTTAACTGAGAAAAAAAAGAAATACATAGATATGTATATGAATACATAAGGAAATAAGTACATAGGCAAATAAATAAAAACTGAAAAATATATTGGTAAATAATAAAAAAAATAAAATTAATACAAAATAAGCAATTTGTCAAATAAATACATTTATTTATATGTATTTATTTTCAAATTAACCTGCACATTTATTTGGTAATTGATTATATTATTTCTATATTTCTTTATTTCTTATTTTATTTCTCTCTTTCTTTATTGACTCATTATTAATTTATTAGAATGGCAGCTTCAGTCATCCATATTGTGTATCACGAGTACATACGTGGGAGACTGAACCCCGGCACTTGCAGTGTTAAGGTGTATTACGGACCGTGTAGGTGTTGCAGTGGTCACAGGCAAACAAAGACCAAACCAGTGCCAACATCACATAATTTACACATCCCTCAGTGATCGGGAGTGAGCTGTGTTGGCTGTAACTCCTGTACTGGTCCCACTGGTGCAATACAACACTCTTAGTTTGTGTGTATGTGTGTGTGTGTGTGTGTGTGTGTGTGTGTGTGTGTGTGTGTGTGTGTGTGTGTGTGTGTGTGTGTGTGTGTCTTTGTAATTTCCCTTTGAGAAACAAACCTCATCATCTGCCATTTTACCAGTTGTACTCTTTTTTCTAAGCCTAACGTGCCGCAGCTGCTGAAGCCATATCTGCTCAGTGTAGTTAAAATTGTGTTTATGTAACGAGTTCATGAGACATTTTTAATATTGCAGTGCAGACAAAGAACAAAGCAGGCAGAACAACAATATGCTGTATTCAGACAACCAGTGAATATTTTCCACTGCAGGAACTTAATAAAAGTTGTCATTGGTTTTGTTTTACAGTAATTTACTTTTCTTTTCTTTTTTTATTCCAGGCCTGATGAGGGTGAAACTGATTTGTAATGCCAGGTCCTTTCAGGAGAAGCTATCGGTGCTGTCAATCCAAGAAAATGTGCGGTTACATCGCAACAAGGATTACAACAACAAACACAAAACCAACTGCAAATTTGCAACAACCCATGCCACTGAAATGTGTCTTTCAAACAACCATGTTGAAGTCCTAATAGGCGTTCATGAGAAGACGATGTCGCTAAGAAACAAACCAGAGTTTATACCAGTGTTTGGGAAAATTGGAAATGCACTACAGAGCTAAATGAAATGAGCGAAACATTACACAATTAAACAAGACTATGAAGGGACCACAAATTAAGAAGCACAACATACAGAGTTGCGTCACAGTTTGTGAAAGATAGTGAACATATAAAGAACTAAGCTCCAAAGTCTCACAAGGTTTTAAATATTTAGGTAATGGAAAGTTTCAGGTCAGGAGGTTAAGTTCCTGAGATGACACACCTGTAACAGTGTTAGAAAGGGACTAATAACAACTTCCACAGAGTCACGCATGACAATCAAATCTATTCTGCAAGACACTTTCAGGTAAGTGTCTAACACATGTTTAGTGAACGCATCCTACTGTATAGGCTGCAGCTCCTGGTGCAGTTTGAAGCGTCACGCTGGACAAACCTGCAGCGTCGAGTACTAAAAGTACAAGAGGTTCAATTACTGGAGCTCGTATTTCTATTAGAGGATGATTAGGGTTGAGAACGAGAAGCAAGAGTCTGTGAAATTCATACCAGACGTGAACTTCAGTTCGCAATTTCCATAGTGACCAAGTGACCCAACACCACTTTGTTCAACTGTAGAACACTCATCATCATCATGCATGATCCAGGCTGGAGACCTTGGCAGTTGTTTTTATTAAAGTCTAACTGGAATGACTCACTCCTTCCTCCTCCACCTCCTCCACCACCTCCTCCTCCTCCTCCTCCTCCTCCTCCTCCTCCTCTCCCTGATGACCAGAGAGGCACCGGAGGCAGCAGACAGAGAGCAAAGCGAGCTGCTTCTCCTCTGATTTCTGACTCACGGTAACACATGGCAACATATGTACGCTCAGTGTGACGATGCATACTGATGCTGCTGGATACATTGCACGATGAGCGTCAGTAAAGCGTCTCTCGTGCTAAGAACCGAACACATAGAGCCACATGTCAGAGATCAGAGCTACTTGATCCTGCAGTGGGAGGGGGAGACATTTGCCCTCTGCTGCTAAAAGCATGGGAAAACTTCAGAGAGGAAAAAGAGAAGGAAGACACATCCTTTTTGTTTTGTTTATGGTGAATGTGGTTGGTGCCTTGCTACAAACAAAAGGGACGGAAAAAGTGAAGTTCAACTTGCATTGATTTTCAGCCTTTTTTGTTGCATTACAACCATCGATTCAACAACAGCAGAATAATCGAGCTGAAGTAAAAACTCAGAGTGTGACGAGAGTGTGACCCCACACTGACCGCTGCAGTGATGTAGTTACAGCGGCTGGACGCTGTAAAGATGACTCTCGGCCTGCTGATTGCAGAAGAGATTATTAATAATAATAAATGTAATAATAATATTGATAAGTATGTATATCATTGCAAGAATGTTATATATGTATTGTTTTATGACTAACTGTTAAAACTGTTTGTATATGAGTCAATTCTCAGATCAGGAAAAATATCCTGATCCAGTAAATAAATAAAGAAATGAAGGAAGAGATTTGAAGTTGACAAGCTGTAGCTAACAACTGGGCCACTGAATAATATCTTAAGAAATTATATTTACAGGCCATGATGTAAACAATCTGTAAAAGTAAAGTAAGTAAGAGAGCTTCCTTTTTGGTTTATTAATGTTGTTTTCCAGCTCAGACACCCACTAAAGGCATAAACAGTCTGGTTTCCACTGCAGTTGGGCTGAAAACTGCCAGCTTAGTGCGACTATTGTGTGAAACAAGTTGTCAAATATATTCTCGTAAATTCCCATTTGTAGAAAAAAAGAAAAAGAAAAAAGAAATCTTAAAATTTCCCCTGAGAGTCTTTTAAAGATCCCTAAAGTTCCCTGTCGTGAGTGAGTTCCTCAAACTTTTTTAATATTTGAGAAATATCAGCATAGATGTGACAAGATGTGACAGCATTGCCAGAGGTCTTGTATTCACAGGTACATGATGTTCATCCCCTGCTATGCTGAGATGTACAATTTTGTCACTTCCAGCACCACCCTGATGGAAATAACGTCAGCAGGAGAGCGATAGACAACCGATATAAACAGATAGAGAGGTTCACACGACTTCTGTCACATCCAAAAAACATCAAGGGAGGGCGAGGGAGAGGGGAACACAGAGAAATGGACAGAAACTCAGAGAGGGAGAGGCAGATCGGCACAGAGTCACGGCAGTAATGTCAAAATGGAGTGACACCAGAGAAAGAGGGAGATGAGCAGAGAGACAGACAGACTGGGAAGCAGAGAGAGAAACCTTTGTGAAACCTGTCACAACAAGGTAACCTCAGAAAAACAGAGAGGGGAGAAGACAAAGAAGACATGCTGATTCTGCAAGATGTATACAGAAATGTAGAGGAACCTGAAAGATAGACAGATACATGTATTGTGGGACATAAATTTCTCATTAATCCACAATTTTAGGTGAAGATATTGTGCTGTATCTCCCAGAAATATCAAAAAGCTGTCTTGCTTTCATGTTTTCAGCTTGGACAACTTTTACAACCACAGTGCTTCATTGGGGATCTGAAGCCTTGTTGTTATTATTGTTATTTAGTGATCATTTCATTTGTTTCTATCTTTGACTTTAATTGTTATGTGCAGCTACGTAGCACAGACGTGCATGTTAGAAGCCGAAACTGAGAGTGAGACAGTGAGACAGAGACAGATGCAGACACAACGATCAAATGAAGTCATGAAGAGAGAAAGACAGAGGGATAGATGGAAATACACAACACATTATGTTGATGTGAATCCAAGGGAGAGGGATACAAACACACAGACAGACAGAGAGATAACTATCATTTAAAATAAAAGAATCCATCTCGTAGTATAAAATAACCTCGGAGCTGATTGGAAGCACAGTGAGACGCGACGGCTGGTTTAATGTAAGCTCATTAAACAAATCTTCTTAGGCTGCGGATAAGCTCAGGTTAACTGGCTACCTTTGATCAGATCTGTTGGATTATCCGGCTCTTAGAGGTTCAGCTCAACACCTTGTTGTTCCAGAAGGTTAAAGAGTATATAACATGGCTTATAGGACTGCAGGTTGTGGAGAGACAGAGCGGGAATAAACAGACAGAAGAAGAGCTGACTAAAGTCAAAGAGATGAGGGTCAGCTGGAGATCCTGATGCATCATGTCTCCGTTCATCACGGTCTCATAAAGCTGCCACTACGAGGGGAATATATGACAAGCCGAACGTTTCGCTTCTCTAGTGAAAAGGTTCACTTGAGGGTTGAGTTTGAAAAAAAATAAGAAAACCTTTCCCCAACACTAAAAACTTCCAAAATATAACAGGAGTTTGGTGTACGTCATAATATTGGCCTTCAGGAATTCATTGCCTCATAATAACTCCACTGACATTATGAATGAGTATAACATTTCAAGTTTCATTCACAATTTGCAACCAATAATCTGTGCACCAAAGGATATGAATACCAAGATAAACCAATATCTATCCATTATTAGGTCCGAACCTGCAGGACTAATTTAACAACTAACAACAAAGGAAACGAAGGTCTATGACGTGTTTTAGTGACCTTTATCAGCTGTGTGCAATATTTTGTGTTTCTTGAAATATCTGTGACATATCTGGTTAATTCCAATTGTAGAAGGACTTCATTTCCTGTTTTGTGGCGTAAAGAAACAAAACACAATTCCCTACAAGAAGATATTCTGTAACACACAAATAAGGACAAGCTCCTCCTCTCTAGTTGTTTGTCAACTGTATTAATGTCTTCAAATTAATATTCTAATTCTCTATTGATGTTTCGATGCCCCACTACATGTGTGCCTCAAACGATAAAGAGCCCCTTTAACCTGCTCTTACTCTACATTGAAATTGATTCAGCTTGTCTGCACAATAGACCATCCGTAATGCGGAAAAAAGTGCTGACAACAACCAATAGGCCTCTGTCAGTGGGAGATGGATGGATTCATTGACTGACACCCCAATAAGCCAATGGAAAAGACCGCACAGACCTCAGGATCCAATTAAAAAGGTTTTATGGCCTAATGAGCAGGCCCAGCTGTGGGCACAAAAGCAGAGCCGGTACAGACAGATGGAGGGATGAAGAGAGAGAGAGAGAGAGAGAGAGAGAGAGAGAGAGAGAGAGAGAGAGAGAGAGAGGAGAAAAGAGAGAGAATGTGTCATTTATTCTTGTCACTCAGATACATTAGACACAAAAGAATGGAGCAATCTCGTCTGTGGGGTCCGTGGCAACAGTTCCAATAGATCCTTGGGAAATGTTCTCCTCTGTAAAGGGTCCCAAACAGTTAGAACAGACCCCCTAGTGGCACGATCAGTTTGATTCTTCTGGTGGTATAGGCTACAAGTGGCGGTGGAGATGAGTCATTTTAATACCAAGCAAAATTCACATATTTTATTACGTTCACCTCAATTTATAATCATTGCATAACTGCTGCTGCAAAGTTTGGCCTGCAACTGTAAACCGGTGGAGGAGGCGGTCAGTCTTCCCTTGACTGATCCTGCTCAGTTACCTTGGCAACTCACAGTCCCCCCCCCACCCTCCTCGCATACATACACACATACATTCACACGTAATTGTGAGAATACGCTAGACACACACACCCTTTCATGCAGCTGGGCAGCTGTTGGTGATGTCATGAGTTGTTTTGCCAAATGGAGAGAGAGAGAGAGAGAGAGAGAGAGAGAGAGGAGAGAGAGAGAGAGAGAGAGAGAGAGAGACGAGATGGAGGGAGAGAGGGCGAGAGAGAGAGAACGAGAGAGAGAAGAGCGAGAGAGAGAGACAGAGAGAGAGATCAGAGAGAGAGCGAGAGAGAGAGAGAGAGATAGAGCGAGAGAGAGAGAGAGCATGACTGCATGTGCTGATGTAATCAGGAGCAGTAAGGAAACTTGGACCTGTTCTCTGCTGCAGCCGACAAACTCTTTCTCAGAGAGACAGAAATATAGGATAGTTAGAAGAAAGGGGGAAGATCCAGGGAAGGAAGACATTAATGAATGAAGGGAGGAAGGGCAGATAGAGAAAGGAAGGATGGTTATATCGAAGAAAGAAGGAAAATAAAGCTCAAAACTGAAAAACTAAGGAAGGAAAAACTAAAATGTGAAACAAGCAATCAAACAAGAAAAGAGAGAAGTAAAGAGAGAAATGAGAGCTTGGTCCAACAGTGCAGATTATGTGGATGGAAATGTAATGGTTGCTTTGTAACGGGCTGGCAGAGAGTTAAGTCCGTCTCCCCCGAGTGCTACAGGGCTGTAATACACACTCTCTCACTGGCTTCCACATCATTTACAACAGACAAAATCATGGTCAATTAGGAAAAACGTATTAATTTCTCAACCTAATGTGGTCAGCTGGCATGGGGCGATGCTTTGACGGGTCTTTACTCACTTTAAAAACAACGAAACAGGAAAAATAAAAGTTTTCCTCAAGTATCCTGGTGTCTCGACAGGCAGTCTCAACATTAAAGGCACTTTATATTTCCAGTATACGGCTTCTACTACAGCTGAATGTTATTTTGCGATAAGAAAAAGCCTTTTGATGAAATCTGTAAACCATGCACGCTCTACGTGGGTCCCTCACAGCACGATAAAAACACTTTAAAAGGTATGAAAATACACAAATCAGCAGTGTTTAAAGGTAGCGAGTAACCAGATGCACTAAGAACAACAATGACCCAAAAGGTACTGCTAAAGTAGAGTTCCACAGATAATCAGTGTTTCTAAAAAGTACCTCAAAGAGTACCAAAGAAAACATAATGATCCTAAAAGTACTGCACAACACTTCAGAACAGGGAAGCAAAACACAGCAAAGGGAGAATTTGTTGCACGTACCTACAAAACCACCCCAAACACACCACAGGGAATCTGCAACTTCCACAAAAGCCAATACCCACCCAAATATATATATTGTTTACATACATAGTAGTAGCCATACATACATTTGTATTGAAAAATAAAACAGATTGAAAAAGAAACGTGTCTTGGTGGAAGATGTTGGGTTTAACGTTATTATTGTATCATGTTATCTTTGTCCTCTTTTCTCTCTACGTCCTCTCTGCTCTCTTTATCTCCTCGTGTTAAAAACAAAATCACTCTTTAAAGCAGCACCAGGGACAGTAAAAACATGGTTTCCTGTTAGCCCCCTCCCTCTTTCTCCCTCAGTGTTTCTGCTCACTCACTCTCCCCCGTGTCTTCCTCCTCTCCTTCCCCTCAACCGCCCCCGCCCCCCGCCCCCCCAGCTTTTCTCCCTCTCCTCCTTTATCTGTCCCGAGGTCCGGCAGTGACAGAGCACTCGGTGAGAAGAATAAGGCTGCTCTCTCTAAAGAATAACAAAAGAAAGTGGAAGAAAAGGCAGGAATTCCTCTGCTGTGTTGTAATGCTTTTCACTTGGAGAGTCCTGCAGCTCTCCATCAAGTCTCCACCTCCACGTCCTTCACTTCTCCAACCCACAAAGCCCCTTTGCAGGGTGTTCTGCACGCATAATGAAAATGCACTTCTTTTATCTGCATTTGTTAAAGAAATGATGAGCAACTTAGAAGATACAATTTAAAAGAGACAATGCTAAAATCAATCAATATTTCTGGTAAAATAGATAGAGGACATTGTTAAACATTAAACGATGATGATGAAAAGGAGGAAAACGAATGAAATATTGTACGAGTAAACAAATGGAGCTGTCATTATTTTAAAGTTAAGCTAACAGGAGCACACTGGCTGTGTTAGGATTTGATCTTGTGACCTTTTTCTTTACAATAAACATTCCTTACTTCCCCACTTGCTCCAAACTTCCTGTTCAAATACATTCCTTTTATTTAGAGTGTGTATGTGTTGAGTTTGTTTAAAGAACTTCTCCTGATTAGCAGCAGTTCTGTGATGTGCAGGGTCCGTTTTTCACTTAACTAAATAAAAGAGGGGATGATCATTTTCCTGTGACAAAAACAACCTTTTCTCACCATTTCTTTGCACTATCCAGCCTCTGTTCAGCTCTCCTCCCGTTTCCCCTGTTTCCCATAGCCCTCCTCCCCGGTCTCTTTTCTTGTCTTTCTTTCTTTGGCAGCAGGATTGTTGCCCAAGTGACCCGACCCATGCCGAGCAAACAGCTGAAAGGATGCCATGACTGCCTCTCCTCTCCTCTCCTTCTTTCTCCTCTCTGCAATAATATAATGCGATTACTAATAGAATTATAATATTATTATATAGTGAAGATATAATTATTAGTAATAATATAAGTCGGGAGTAAGATAAATATATTAATGTATAAATATAAGAATAATAATATCGAAATCATTATAATATACTATAATCTAATCTATATTAATCTTAAGATCTTTAGGATCAACGATAAGATAAGATCTGAGCTACAAGTATAGGATAATAGCATATTCTAAGGATAATATAATTAGTAAGCGTAGTATTAATAGTGAGAGTAAGATTATGCTAGCACTGAGAATATAGTGACCTCTCCTCTCCTCTCTCCTCTCCTCTCTTCTCCTCTCCTCCCTCTCCTCTCTCCTCTCCTCTCCTCTCCTCCCTCTCCTCCTCTCCCTCTCCTCTCTTCTCCTCTCCTCTCTCCTCCCTCCTCTCCTCCCTCTCTCTCTCCTCTCCTCCTCTCTCTCCTCTCCTCTCTCCCTCTCCTCTCCTCTCTTCTTCTCCTCTCCCTCCTTACTCTCTCTCTCTCTCTCCTCTCCTCCTTCTTCTCCTCTTCCTCTCCTCTCTCCTCGTCCCTCTTCTTTTCTCCTCCCTCCTCTCCTCTCCTCTCACTCTCACTCATCTCCTCTCCTCCTCTTGCCCTCTTCTACCTCTCTTCCATCTCCAGTCACAACTTTCTATGTAATCTCGTCATCCATCACTTTCCACCTGTACCCTTTCTCTTTCCTCCTCCTCTTCCTCCTCCTCCTCCGCCTCCTCCTCCTCCTCCTCCTCCTCATTTCTTTCTCTCTCTTCCCATCACTCTGTACCTGCCAGCTTGCCCTCAGCAACAAGTAGAAGACATAATTAAATAAAGAAAAGCAACAGGAGCTTAGGACAAGTTTGAACATTTCAGATAATTTCAGAGAACAACTTGTTGCAGAAGAACAACTAAATCAGACCCCACTTGCTATGAGTGCAGTGGATAAATTCATATGAACTCCTCTCTAACTATTACTGTAAGAGTTAGTAACAATCTACAGAAAACAACAACGTGTTCACTTTCCTGCCTCTCCCTTTTCCTTAGACAAATAAACACACAGATTGTGTCTCTTAGTAGAACATTGCAATGACTTATGATGATTTATCCCCTGGAAACAATAACTTCAACTGTAACGCTCCTTTTACACACGACACACAAGACTCAAAAGCAACGTGGGCAAATGTGGTCTGACGTGCAGGAGCAACAACATATCAACGACCAATCACGCTCGTTACTGATTCCTTCCTGAAAACCATCTTTTCAAACTCCTCTTCATCAGAGTACTTTATAAACAACGGAGGAGAAGCTGAGCAGCTTAACTACAGGTGTGACAAAATGTTACAGGCGGGACACAGTTTAAACAGGAAGTGACTGCAGTGATGGGAACAGACAGCTGTAATAATGTGTTCCTTAAACACACACAGACAAACTGACACAAACACACACATTCTTGTCTCATGTCATTAAATGGCGTCACTGCAGGAACTCTTCCACACACAAGAAAGCTTTTATGGAAAGAACGTGGACACACTCACACATACTCAGGTCAGCTCTCCGTCTCTCTAGAAAGTCACACATCTCACTATGTAACCACAGACAACTATATATACACACCTAATCACCCGCATACTCATCTGTCTTCATCACACACACACACACACACACACACACACACGGCTCATTTGTGTCCTCGGAGGGCCTGCGTGGTAACCGGACCTTGTGTGAATTCTTGGTCGACCCAAACGAGTTCAACACTGTTCTGATTTTACTCACACCCTCTCTCTCTCTCTCTCTCTCTCTCTCTCTCTCTCTCTCTCTCTCTCTCACACACACACACACACACACACACACACACACACACACACACACACACACACACACACACACACACAGACAGAGATGTAGACACTTAAGCACAATTGCAGACATCTCTCTCAAACACACACACACACACACACACACACACACACACACACACACACACACACACACACACACACACTAAGTGACCATCCCTGAATAATGAAGTGACAGAATTTCTTGCTTTCCTCTCTCTCTTTCTGACCCCAGGCCCTTCTCTCCTTTCCTGCCTCTCTGCATTTCTTTTCTCTTCTCCTCTTGCCTGTCTCTTTCTTTTTCTCTCTTTCTTCTACTTCTTCTTCTACAGGGACCAAATCAGAGCAGGAGCTACAGCTTCCTTTGATGCATTCATGTTTGTGTTTCCACTACATCTGAAGAACTGATCGTGTTTGAGACATCATTTGTGCCCAACAACGCAACCACAGAGTCATTGTGTTGATCTTTGTAATTTAGTGCTTTGTGTGTTTTTCTCATTTGTACGTTAAAAGAACGATAAAATAAAGTCATTTAATTCCTCAGAAAGTTATCTGTCGAACTATCCTCTGAACATCAATAACATTATAGGTCTTACTGTAATATTGACATTTGTTACAACCTTGCTAGAGTATCCGGCTGTTCTCCCACACTGTTCTTATTTATATTTACAAAATGTAATTCACTATAATTTGTCTACAACCCACATAATCGTGAGCCAGGACAGATGACTTAATATAAAGAGCAACTAAGTCCATGTAGGGAGGAGGTCGGTATGGATGGTTGGGTCCAAAAACCACATGACTCTCACCCAGGAGACCCCTCTCCGTGTCCCGTGTGAAACCAGTCTACGCTAACTTATTTGTAACGCTACTTCCGTAGTTATTTTAACCCATGCCATGTTTGCATCTTTGCAAGATTATGGCCTTAGTTTTTTTTGTAATGATCTAACACCTGTAAAAGTTTGTGGGATGTTTGTACCCTATAACCTGTTTACCATCAGAAAGTATGACCTCGGGAGCCTTTTGGGGTTCTAGAAACCAAGCCTTTCCAGAGGAATTTCCTGGAACATTGGCCTTCGGCACAGCTCAGAGCATGTGTGTGTGTGTGTGTGTGTGTGTGTGTGTGTGTGTGTGTATGTGTGTGTGTGTGTGTGTGTGTGTTTGGCTTTTGTAACCAATCCATATACATAATGCCACACACACACACACACACAAACACACACACACACACACACACACACACACACACACACACACACACACACACACACACACACACACACACACACACTCCAGCTCTGATACTCTCTGCCTTCCACTCGTTGAACGTTATCTCCCCTGATGGTATCTGGTGTCGCACAACTGCCTTGATGGAGCCACACCTGTCTTCTTGCCCTACACAGACACACACACATACACACACACACACACCCCTCCTTCTACTCACGCTGTCCTGCATCCCAAAGCCTCAAAGCTATCTAAACATTCCCTCCAACCTCTGTGTGTCAGTCTGTGTGTGTGTGTGTGTGTGTGTGTGTGTGTGTGTGTGTGTGTGTGTGTGTGTGTGTGTGTGTGTAAGGTGTGACTACATGTGTTCTTTTATGTCTATGTGTACATTTGGTATATCAGGGTTTAATGCCAAGCTGTGCATTCATTTTTTTATTTTTGTCTTATAAGTATATCTGTCTATCTTTGGCTTGTGTGTGTGTGTGTGTGTGTGTGTGTGTGTGTGTGCGTGTGTGTGTGTGTGTGTGTGTGTGTGTGTGCCTGTATGTCTTTGTCTATGATGTGGACAGTGTCAGCTGGTCTAAGCCTCCTTGTCCCCACCCTCTTATAGCCTCAAATCCCCCCAAATCCATCTCTGCTCCCCATGTGACTACAATTGCCCCTTTACCCCGTCAGCTGCCCCAACACTGCTGTCAGCCTCTCTCTCTGTCTCCCACACACACACACACACACACACACACACACACACACACACACACACACACACACACCTTTCTTCTCTTTCATCATGTCTCTGCCCCCTTGAGACTGTTTCCTCTCTCTCGGTTGAAAGATCATTTGCAGATTGAACATTTAGTCTCCAAACATTTCTGAGGCATGTAGTCGGTCATTGGTTGGAGTTAAAGTTGCTGGAGCCAACGTGTGTGTTGTAGTTGCAGACTATAGACTAATTCCGGGTGTGTTTTGAGGAAAATAACTTTACAAATGACCAAATTAGTTAGACTTACAAGAGCCCTTTCATAAAGACAAGGGAGTTTTACACATGCATAACGATTGTGTATTTTGTATTAGGCCTACCCTGCAGGGTAAACATCCAAATCTTACAAACCAAACCCTTCATAACACAGGTTTTTCATTTTTGAGTTTGGTGTTGATAATCACCATCTCTTGTTTTTTTCTATACCTCACTCTATCATTCCACATTCCTCTTACTTCCCCTCATTTCCTTTCTGTTTCTGTATCTCTCCCAGCTGAACACACCCTTTGTCTTCTGACTCATGCTACTCGGAAACAGACACGCACGCACACACACACGCACACGCGCACACACACACACACGCACATGCACAGATACACTATAAATCCGTCAGTGTGGAGCAGAGCTGCTTTATGAGAATACTCGTCTCACTTTATCCGCATTTTAACAACTTTGCAGAGCTCGGGCTGTTTGAACCCGACCCTCCGTACAATCGTCTCTCCCCTTAACACCCAACTCCCGTGTGGTGACATCACATGTGCCATGCAGCGGGCTCATGGAGGCCCTAGATCTGGTAATGTTAGTGCCCTGCTCTGCTCATTGGGTTTTACTGGACCACATAATAATAAGAAGAAACTCCACAGCCTGGCATCCCCTTAAGGAAGTAACAGATGAGTGCCTCTAATTTCTAAACTCAACATCCATTAACCCGGTGATGACTTCAGTGTTAAAGGCCCTTTTTGTGCATTTCCACCACATAAATGTGAAGTGTGTCCATAACTAAAAGGTTTTACTAAAAGATGGACATATGTGGGTTAATAAATACATCCTAATTGAATACAGGCCTGTTTTACAAATACTACTGATGCAAACAAACCTTTCAAACAGC
>NC_041367.1:19890463-19900463 GCF_900634415.1 Cottoperca gobio | reverse complement strand
CTCAGTCAAACATTCCCCACTGTAGCTGTCAGATCTAAGTGCTGCTTTTAATTTAAGAAAGCGCCTTTATTCATCTTCATTAATGTGGTTAGGACAGTAAACGCACATATTTGCACACATAAAACAAGGCAAGTATTCATCTTCTATTGCGTCTTAAATAGATGCAACAGCAGCTCCAGTATTCTGCCTGTGTGCACCACACACACACACACACAACATACAGTTTTACCAATGACAAAAGTTTCACACACAGATTGCAGAGTACAGATGTACTCTCTCTCTCTCTTCTTTCTCTGTCTCTGTCTCTCTCTCTCTGTCTCTCTCTCTCTCTCTCTCTCTCCCTCTCTTCTGAGGCAGATGGGGACACCCTCTCTCCCCACCTTCCCCCGTCCTCCCCCCTGCCAGCTTGACCGGGGTCAAAGAGCCTATTGTCATACAGAGCGCTTCGCCTCCACCTATTGTCCGTGACAGTTGGAGAACCTCAGAGCTTATACAAACCTCTGCACATTCAACTCCTCCTACTGCTGCCCTCTCCTTTCTCCTCTTTATTTCACTCTCCCTTTCGCTCGCTCCTTCCACTTTTTCCTCCACCCCCCTCTCTATGTGCTGACTGGGCTCTTCAATCTGTCACATATACACAGCTGGACCAGTGCAGACACACACAGGAACCAATGAAAAACATTAGCTGCCTTATCAGCAGCGCTCTGCTTTGTATACTGAACCTCTTACTTCTTAGATTTGTTTTTCACATTTACAGCATGTGTTATGTATAACACTATAGCTCTTATTGCTGTTGCAGTCATTCAATCAGATGATTAGATTAGATCAAATGAATCATTAATGATCCTCGTGGGAGAGCTGTGTTGTTACAGTACAGGAATAATAGATTTAAGATTATCACAAGCCACTGAAATTGAAAAAAAGGGAAAAATATACAGTATATAATACAGTATACCTGTATAAGAAATTAAGTAATGATAGTCAGGAAATTTAAATACAAGATATTTTCAAATTAAATTAATAATCTCTCTGACAATTTTCCTTTGTTTGTTACATCCAGGTCATCTCGAGACCTTTGACCTGTACTGTCAATAACACTAATCCAACACATTTGTACGCCCAAACAAATCCAAAGATTTAGTTAAAATCAGATTATCCTTACTCTGATTACTGCCCAGGTCTCTAATTAAGACCCTATTTGATGTAATTGTTATGGGTAGAAGTATTGCTAAACCAGGTTCAAATTGAAATATTGCTCAAACTCAGTAACTCTGCAGATTAGATTCTTTTTGGAAAAGATTTTTTCCACGTTTTAAACAGACTCGGAAGTGGTTCAAGTGAGTGATGGCAGAATGTATCAGACAGCTTTAAACAGGAGTCCAGCTGCCTCGGAGCTGCGTCCCGTCAGGCTGGAGGCCTCAGTGCTGCTACAGCAGGAATATACCTTTATGCCTTTACAATGACTGCAGTTTGAGTGGCTGCAGGGCACCATGATGCTGTGAGTGGCAGGTGGAATCTCTTTAACTCCCTCTCTCTCCCACACACACACACACACACACACACACACACACACACACACACACACACACACACACACACACACACACACACACACACACACACACACACACACACACACACACACTGCTGGATTAGTACTTCCATACTGCACAGTGCGGCTGCATGTTTACATAAGCGAAACATAAGCTGTTTCTGATTCTTCAGTACGCTCTCATTGTTTTGTTTTTTTCTTTTTTTTGTCGGAGCTGACTTAATTCAGTTTATTGTATTGTGGCTACAAGCAGCTGCTAAATTCTCAAGACACGAGAATATCCTCCACCAATTAACAAGTCGTTTAGTGTAGTGAAGGACGTGTCCTCTTTGTTACACGAGGATGAAATGAAAGTCATTTGAAGTCTTCATTTTGTTCAGGTATAATGTGTCATCATGAAAACAGAAGACTTCTCCTGGCTGTGAGCAGAGAGCTGGTGGTCCGTCAGTGTGTATGTAATATTAAAGGATAAGGCTAATGGAGGTGAATCCATGTGAAGCCCATTCATCACAACAGCTCTCAGCCCAGGGGGCAGCACAATGATTTATGGAGTGGGAAGCAGAACGATGAATAGATACAATACATTTGCAGGATATAATATAGTGATAATGTATTTTTTTATAAAATAATAAACATGTTTGGACTTAAATCTTGCAATAATTGGAAGAGCTTCTGCAATGTTATGTTAAAGACAACATATCACCATTTACATTTCCATAATTAATATCAAAAGAAAACTTTCTGATTTTGTTTTGAAATATTTGATAAAACCTGATTTTGTAACGCATCTCAGCACAATTTTCTTTACATTTTCTGTCTTTACATCCTCAAAACTCAAAACTGACAAACCAATGGGTGACGTCACCACTTCTCATATACAGTCGATGTGTTAACTGCTCAGTTCTTCTTTTGTTTATTTTAGATCAACTGGAACCATGAAAAACATTCCTGCCTGTCAACACTGAGCGCTCAACATAAAAGCTTTCATGTCGATGCAGTCTAACAGAAAGTTAAAAAGCTGTGGATTAGTCCTTTAAAGTCATATTAAGCATCCTGGTCACTGTTAAAGAACTTTGTGAGCACTTTACTTCTACCAATGTCATGTCTGTCGACAGCGTGAGAGAACACCACAAATGAGATTCAGGTTGTCTTATGTCCACTCACACACTCACACACTCACACACTCACACACGCAGACCTGCTGTGGTGATCAATGGTGATTATCCCAAGGGTGTGTGTGTGGGTGTGCACTGTGGGAGTGATGAGATGCGGCGAAAGTGTTTGAGAGGGTTTATGACAGTCGTATTTCACTGGCAGACTGCATTATCCTACCACTTCCCAAGGACACACACACACACACACACACACACACACACACACACACACACACACACACACACACACACACTCTCACTCTCACTCTTACTCACACACACATCCTCAGTCTTACTCATACACACACACACACACACACACACACACACACACACACACACTCAGTGCAGCATTGATCTGCGGGCAGGCCGTCCATATTCCTGCTGTTCTATTTACGGTTGGCCTCGCTGGGACCCTCAACACTCCCTTATTAAAAGTCTAAACACGGAGGCAGTAAAGAGAGAGAGGGAGAGAGGGAGAGAGAGGGAGAGCACTGAGGTGAAAGGAAAACAATATCGATCACTAACTTCTTCATTTCTAATTATCTTTTCTGCTGTTTGAAATCCTGCGGGCCAGAGTGCACAGAGACAGAATCTAAGACAGGGTAAAGGACATAAATCTGAGAGTTACAGAACACAGAAAATGGAAACGCAGCCTTCATTAAAGCAGCTGGGAGTATCCTGACGCCCTGTCTCGGCCCTCGGTGTAGCAGATGTGGTGCAGATTGATTAGCCATGCCTGACATGTCCTGAGAGCTGCAGGGTGGGAAGCCCCTATGTGGAGGAGGGTGGTGGGTGGGGGGGTCAAGAAGGCCCAAAGTGGCTGCTCTGCATCTGACAATCACACTACACCTGCCCTGCCGGACATCTGCATGTTACTGAGTTACATGCAAAGGTTGCAGATACACAACTTCAACTCTGTGCTCATTGAGGCTGCGTTTTCTTTCTCCAGCTTTAACACTAATGCAATGCAGTCCAATACAACAGCACCACATGCAATCACAAGCATATATAGATACGAACAGTATTATTAAAGGCTGGTGGTTTGAGACTTTGAGGTGGTTGACAGAGCTGTTTGTCAGTGTGGTATTAACGCTGCTCATTCTGCATGAGTTCAGTTTGGAGAACATCAGTAACCCTACCAGGGATCAGGGTTCAGATCCCACCGGAGCCTCCCAACAC
The DNA here is from genome assembly GCF_900634415.1 of Cottoperca gobio. Lineage (NCBI taxonomy): Eukaryota > Metazoa > Chordata > Actinopteri > Perciformes > Bovichtidae > Cottoperca > Cottoperca gobio. The sequence goes on along the minus strand of NC_041367.1, from coordinate 19,896,575 downwards.
AGAAACACACTCAGAGAGGCACTTTAGAGGGAAGCGACAAGCTTCCGCCACTTTAATGTGACCTTTTCATATACAGAGCTCCTCTCCTCCAAACTGAAGAACAAAATTAAGTGCTTCAAGGTCTTGGTGACCTGCAGCGAACATTTCTCAACCAAAAGCAATTCTATTTAATTAAGTGGTATCATGTGTTACTTCGTCTCATTGCTGTATCAAATAAAAGATCATATCACGGAACTAAATTACAAACTGACGATTGCGCTAGATAACATCAGCGACCGTCTGCTTACAAACCTCTTAATGGATATTTTCTCATGCTACTGATCTTTCTATTTTATAAAAGCTGCAGTCATTCTTTTTAAACATATCCCATTGTGGATCAAGATCAACAGTCCAACTTCTTCTTAGCTGCTGCCGTACTGAACATGCTAAATGACATTTCTGCCTCTTCCGGCGTAGTGTTGTAACTGCAGTCTGACTCTGTGTGCTGCGATATGATGCTCTGTCCGTCAGCCTGCGTGGCTCCGACTGGTACTGAGGCATTACTCAGCCTGTCTGCCTTCTGGCCGACGTCACACACACAAACAAATACAAGAAGCTGCCGTTTCTTCAGCTCATTCCCTCAATGCTTTCAGCAACACTTGAACTGATCCCGCTGGCTTTTTTAAATGAAATGTGGCCTCTTCAAAAAAAAGAAATCCCTCCCATCTGATTAATTTATTAGAGATCTGAAACATTTAGTTCATTAATGGATTTGTCGATTTAATATTTGAGAAAAAACTTAAAACGTTGTCTGATTTCTGCTTCTCAAATGTTTGTCTGTGTTTCTTATACTTGAGCTATTGACCTCCGACAAAAGGTGACATGTAAGGATGACAGATTGAGCTCAGGGGAACTTGGGAATCAATATTGTTGGGCATTTTCTAAACAAAATGGCAAATTGATTCATTTTAAAAAGAAATCAAGAGATTGTGTTTATTTATCTGGGACTGTCCTGATTCATTGACCGATATGATGATTGTGCTAGATTTATCCAAATTGGTAGTTTTCATCTGCAGCCTCTAAACATGTTGATAACGTAACTTCAAGTGCCAAGAATCAGATAAACAGACACTTTAACTGGTGTCAATTTGACACAATCATTTGAGAAATTGAGACTGAACCAAAGAAGGAATCTAATTGAGCGTGAATGATGTGAGTAGAACTGATAAACAGACATTTGTAATGAATACGTCGCTTAATGAAGAGGGGAAATGGCTAACAACCAGGACATTCATTATAGTTGCATTTGTGTGTGTGTGTGTGTGTGTGTGTGGGGGGGGGGGGGGGGTCTGTGTGTGTGTGTGTGAGTGTGTGTGATATGTAATATTCCAGTTTTCCATCTCTCAGTCTGAGAGCTTAGAGCTGCATAAGAGGCTTAGGGCGCTGAAATCAGTAATGTTGATAAAGGCTTGGGGCGGCATGTGTGTTTGTGTGTGTGTGTGTGTGTGCGAGTCAGGTGTGTGTGTAAATGTGTTAGGTCATTTGGCCTTTTGCGACAGATGTGTGCTGGTTTTCTGTGTGTGTGTGTGTGTGTGTGTGTGTGTGTGTGTGTGTGTGTGTGTGTGTGTGTGTGTGTGTGTGTGTGTGCGCGTGTGTGTGTGTGTGTGTGTGCAGTTGGGATATTAAATGCTGAAAACTGCAATCATGGCGTAGGATTAAAGACAAAGCTCTAAAATGGTGGCACGCTGGGACAGAGGACGGACAGAGGAGACACAGAAAGAAGAAGAGAGGAACAAAATGAGCAAAAAGTTGCTTGAGGAGTTTAAGACACACAACAACAGTTTGTGGATACGCATAACATAACTGTACTATTTGAATTTCCATACAGTATACCATGTGACTAATAATCAACTATCTATTATTTCACATGTGACTCAGTGGAGCCGTTTTCTCTGCTGCTAATGAGAAACTAATCGCCTCCGTCTTCTCGAAGGCGTGTGAATGTGAGTCAGATGAGAGCATGTGGTCCTCGTCCTTCAGGGCGCCACAATACCGTCAGATTCAGTTCAGACCGTTAGAGTGGGTTATGTGTGGTGGTGAAGTCACCGCTGCTCTGGGAGGGCTACACTGACACAAACACAGAGTGATATTATTGTCCGCACACTGACAACAAACACGCAGAGAGAACAGGAAACATTCCTCTCAAGTGTTTAGACTCTCCTAATGATGACGTCGCGGTTCTGTTTCACATCACAGGGGGGGGGGGGGGTTCTTTTCTATTGTTGCATTTCTGTATTTGGTTTTTATTAAGGATTATGTTGCAGAAGTTTATAAAGACTTGTGAGCCACTTGTAGCTCAGCAACAAGTGCACTTTTAGAGCTCAAGGCTGATCGGTTTGAGATTTTTTACAGATTCTTCTGGGGAAATAATTTCACATGTTTGCAGTAAAACAATTACTTTTGAAAAATTATATTTTCACCTTGATTTTTGTATTTTTTAATCAGATTTTCCAGAATTCCGAATAAATACTGATAAATAAAATATTCTCATTTTAACAAAGTAATGGTGCTTTTTGGTGAAGAGGACTTACACCTGTGTTATGGAGTGTCCCAGTCACATGAAGCAAACTAATGTCAGATAAACATGATGGGGCATTCTTAAAAAAATGTTTGGATGACAATTATTGCTAAACAAAATCCAGTTCCACTGTTAAAAATACTTTTAGAAAAGTCTGCTGTGCAGCATATAGTTTCTGCTCAGCACTCACATTATTATGTCAGCGTCTGTCTGCTGTAACACTCAGTGACACACTCGACCTGGAGGCTCTGAAACTGTACTGTAGCCACGCAACTGCAACAGGACAGAAGACGGAAACTTTGACAGCATCAATACTAATTCATTTCCAGCTTTTAGTTTGTCTTTATGGCTTTGCCTCCGTGTCCGACCAGAGGTCAATAGCTCAGCGGTGAGGAGAAGAAGCAGAGGGAAGCCGGTCGATTCTAATTATAAAACAGGTGTCGTGAATGAATATTTTATGTGGAACGGCAGCGGCTGTGTTTGTTCGATTCACAAAGTGATGAACCAATGGATCACACGAGTTTCATCTTTACTAGCTGCTGAGAAAATGCACTTATGAAATGAAAATGAACTCGTTAATGACAGAAGAAGCACGTTTAAGATTCTTTTACAGTTATTTGTATTTGGTTTTGCTGTCTACTTAAAAAAAACAAACGTATTACCTGCAAATCTAGTTACATTAAGAAAGTCACAATTAAGGTTGTTTAAGATGATAAAATGAAAGAATTAAAACTAATTTGACCACAAAACTGCACCTTAAAAGCCTCCGGGGAGAATTGTGACAAAGTACAGCAGAAAAAACAACATTTTTAAGAGCTAAGAAACTGTAGTAAAGGTGTGAGGGCTACTAGTAGTTTAAGACTACTGGAGACCCCAGCTTCTGATATTAAAACATAACAACACTTTGTAAGCACCTGCAGACACCCTGAAACATAATGTCCAGGAGATTACAGGGAGGTGGAATATAGGGCTCACATTGTAATAGTAAATAGAAGAAAATGACATGAGGACACATTTATTGCTTTTACATGTAATGAAAGCGGTTACAGTTATTTAGCGGATGAGTCACCGGAAACACTGAAACCTGTTAAAGTTCAACATTTAGGGAAACGCATCCTAAATCCAGCTCTGTAATCAATGCACAGCCAGGAGACTGATCTCACCCTCATGAATAACGCTGAAAACTAACCAGGCAGCAGCGAAATGCGCCTCAATAATAAAACAATTCTGTGCTCATGTGTTTCAGGCGGGAAGAAATGTTATCTAACATGGTCAACATGTCAAAGGAGTCACTGTTTACTGATGGGCTGTGAGTATTCTCTGGCTGCCATTCGCTGCTAAAAGTTCAACTATATGTTTGTCCGCAGATCTGTTTCCCCAAATGTTTGCATATTTCCTTTGTCTACATAAATGAGAATATATGTTTTGTGGCTGCATTATTCTCTCTCACACAAACATACAGATAAACACACACACACATATTGTATGTTATTATAGCTAAATGGAAAGTCTCTTGCTGATTGCACCTCTGCAGATGCAGCGTTGTCATAACATTCTGTTACGTCCCATTGTATGGAGAGAAGCTATATTTGGAAGCGGCACTGCCTTGTACTGTATGGGTAATAAATCTGTTGTGCCATAATAGTGAATGGTAGGCCGCACAGCCCTGCTTGTGTGTGTGTGTGTGTGTGTGTGTGTGTGTGTGTGTGTGTGTGTGTGTGTGTGTGCATGTGTGTGAGGATGAATGGTGGCCTGTCTCGTCCCCCCCCACTGCTCCTTGCTACTGTAATTGGTCGTCTGTTTAAGTGCTGCTGCTGCACTATTCTCCAGATAGATGGGATAGAGGGAGAGGGGGAGAGGAAACACAGGGTGGGAGGAGGTGAAGGAATAACGCAACAGGGAGAGGGAGGCAGAAATGATTGATGGGTGAGAAAGAGCTGGATGGAAGGATGTATGGATAAAAAGGGACAGAAGACAGAGGGAGAGAGGGAAGGAGGGAGGACAGTGTGATGTATGAGTGGAGGAATGTAGGCTAAGAAAGGAGAGCAGGGTGAAAAAGGTTCAGTTCACACTTCTTCTTCATGATCTTTCCATCTTCACTGGTTTCTGTTTAGTCTGGAAATATGAATAAATCAAACTAAAATCAATACATGTAATAATGTATTTCCCTGTGTTCATTGTTCATTTAATCCCCTGGGTGTGTTGGAAGTGCTGGTTTTAAGAGCACAGTTGTTTACATCCTGTTACCTTGGTTTTCATTGTCTCCGCTGCTCATTGGATTTTCCTCATGTCATGTATTTCTTCGTCGTTTCTCCACTCCGCGTCCTCTTGTCATATTCATTCATTCATAATTATGGAGTTAATTTGAAACATTTTAAGATATGTATACTGTAAAAACTCAAATGAGGGGATTTTGTTTTGATCTTAACTTCATTTTATTGAATCTGCGGGATCCAGTTTGAGATTTCGCCAACTCTCTGAGCTAAAAATGCAGCCAAACACTGTTAGTTTTGTGATAAAGAAAATGTGTGTAAGAGCCAGAGTTGCTTTATATTGGTGTTAAATGATGATCTCATTTTGTAAGTCACATTTATTACCCTCTGTGTTGAACATGTAGCTGTTGCTGGATCTTGTTTTGGCTCCATGCAAATTTTGCTCCGTGGGACATTTGGCAAAATTCTCAACACAACTATAATTGGGTAATTATTATTCCTTTAAAGTTTTCTAGATAAGCATACCTTACACCAGACTGCATCAACCGAACAGCTTTTGCATTTTATTGTGAAAAGAAAAAGTGTGAACCTGCAATGACAAATCTGCACTTTTTCATTATTTCATATTTCCAGGGACATTAAGATAAAATTCCTGAAACTTCAATGACCTCTGACAGGGTTTTCCATGACAGCTGGGATGGCGGTGTGTGTATGCATGTGGGGGAGTAGAGGGGGAGGAGGGGGAAAGAAAGGAGGGCGACTAATGTCTTCCGAGGAGCGAGAGGACAGGAATGAGACGCTTTGGCCAAGACACAGCAGTAACTCTCTACTCTCATTAGACTGGCCCTGTTATTCCCAATACACACACACACATACACACACACACACACACACACAGACACACACACACAGACAGACGGGCCCTTGCAGCAGGTGGGCCTTTTGATTTGTCCCCCAGGAAGAACCGTGTCTCATTTGCATACAGATGCCCCCTTCAGTGCATAGAAAGGGTGCGCACACACACACACACACACACACACACACACACACACACACACACACACACACACACACACACACTCACACACACACACACACACACACAGCTTCCTCAGTCCTCCCTTCTAGACTGGGCCCCACACAACCCTCTCTTTCTTTTTTCTTTCTTTCTTCCACTTGTCTCCCTTCCTCCCCTCTTTCTTCAGTTCTTCTCGGCTTTACAGTGATTTTGGCGAACAAATCCCAGGAGATTAGAAACCATGCATATCTATGTGTCTGTATGAATTTCTTTGCAGATTTATATGGACTTTTTTTTATTTCTGTTAGTGAATTTATATTTTTT